>NC_134373.1:24200000-24202500 GCF_035582795.1 Mycteria americana
CATTCTCTTTAAAAAGTCACTCTGGGAAATGGATTTTTCAAATGTTAACCAAAGTGAGAAGCAGGCAGAAACTGAGAAGGTGTGAAAATGCAGGTTCCACACGTGCACACGCACACACACGCTCACGCTCGTTCTTTCCAGGGCTCGATTCAGCTTTGGGGCAGCAGAAGTGGAAAACTGCACCCCTATCACAGCAGCTGTAAGGAGAGGAAAACAGAGCTAGACTGTTACCCAAATCTTTCCTTACCAGCAGCTGTCCTTGGCATCACTCTGGGAGGGTGCCTGTTGAATTTGGTGAGAGCTTGGCCAGGTAGTATTAACAGGAGGCACCTCAGCCCTTCTCCAGGTGGTTTCTGGCCACTCCATTGATGGCATTTCCCCCAGTTTGGGAGGGCTGAGCTGGCTGAACCCCCTGCCATGTCCTGTCCTTATTGCTTTCCTCCCTCCTCCCACATTCAGCCCCTGTTTCCTCCCTAGTGAGCAGCTTTTGGCACACCGCTGGTCCCTCACCCCTCTCAGCAGCCTTCTTGTCAAGGAGTGTCCAGGAAGGGCTGAAGCACAATCCTGAACTTGAGTGGGTCCCACAGGTTAGGATTGTTTTTGAGAAGAGAGACAAAATATGTTCTAATGGTGTCTTCAGGATGAAATATTGCTGGTCTTTGACATTTCCATGGTAGAAAGCCGTTTGCTGTCTTTTACGACTGGGAAAGCTGGGGGCTGCTGCTACAGAAATGCCCAAGTGGCTGGCTGGGGCTTCCTGGCCGCTGGCACAGCCCTGGATTTTAAGGAACCTGAAATGGTTAAAGAGCATCTGCTGCGTCAGCCTATCACTGCAGATGCTTTACGTCGTATTTTTATGTGCGGATCCCTTTCTGCATCAGCTCATTTTCTTCCTTGTACCTTCAGTAACAATTCCTACGGCAACAAAAGTAAAATAAATTGGAGGAATATTTCTGCAAGCCGAAGGATCAATATCAATTCAAGGAGGAGTTCATAATGACCTTATGTGAGACAGAAATGGAAATACTCTATACTTCTGGCATGTTTCTCCAAAATATTTAGAACATTAGTGACAATACAGAAAAGTTTGCTGACTGAGCTGATCAATGGAATGTGAAGGCAGTTTACTTTAAGGCTATTTACTTTCACACAGATTATTTATCTATTAGTCAGTTTGTATTCTACTCAAATGCAGATAGATGGGCAAAATGTTTTCTTGAGCATTACAAACCTAGCGAGGGGAAAATCAACCATCTGACTAAAATACATAGGCCAAACACCATCTAGGTGTCTCTACCAGCTATTTGGAGGCTGTGCTCTGTAAAACGGTACAAGGTCATATTTAGGTGGTTTTTCATAGGATGTTTCTTTAGGGGATCGTCTAGTCAAAAAGATCCAAATTAATTTCTGCATCGAGATGTTAATATATTGAAAGCAAATCTGGGGATCTGACCAGGGTTTTCACTGTCTGCAAATACGTACGACTTCAGGTAAAGGGCTGTTCTTATACTATCCCTGCATTTTTCTCTGAAGCACTCCATCACGAGGGAGAGTGCATTACTCAGATCTGAAGGATACACTTTGTCACAAAACAAGGCCGCCAAAAGTTGTAGGGCCTCCTTCCCTTTCACTTATACCAATCTGAAGGTGGTATAACCTTGTTGACTTAAAGGAATTACTCCCGATTTCTGCCCTTGTTGGAAAAGTCATCCCTCCAATGTATAATAATCTATGTCTGTTGGTTTTCATCATCAGCTCTGAAAGCTAACCTTGTCCTCACAGCACTAACTTCTTTCCATCTTGTATGTGTGCATGTGTGTATATAATATTTATATGTGCATACACACCATGTCCAAACAATAGCTTTGTCTCTTTACTTAAAAAAAAAAAAAAAAGTCATGTAATCATCTGCAGATTTATATGAAGCACATTAGTGAACACGGAGATACTAGTATTTCAGAATTCAAAAAAAGCCCAGCTGTGCTGGTGACTAACCAATACATGAACTGAAGCTCACACTCTGCAAGGACCTTTGGTTGACATTCGATTTTGAACCTGCCAGATGCATTTTTGTGAACCAGGGATACTGCATCTTTAATGAACAAGTCTCTACTCTTTCCCCTGTTTTTAAATACAACACAAGCAGTGTAGCACTAGGCACTGCAATTGTCAAAGACAATTAGACTGAAAGCAGGAAAATTTCACCTCCCTGTCTCAGTGATATGTAGAATGTCGGCAGTATGGGTCAGCCTTGCCACAGAGTTGTGTGAGAATATATGAATCAGTCCTATAGAATGTTAAATATTTATAAAATGGTTCTGTACTACACCAAGGTTGGGAGCACATTCATTCCTTCTTGTTGTTTTATAATAGAAAAAGAAGCAAAAGTTTATTTCCAAACCGAAACTTTGTGTGGTTCTTTTTTCTTTTTTTTTTTTCTTTTTGTTTTGTTTTTGTTCTCATGGTTTATATGCGATTGCTAGAGGCTTTTCATTTCCTT